>NW_026854457.1:0-16221 GCF_026571515.1 Ruditapes philippinarum | reverse complement strand
ACTCATAACCTTTCAGAATTAATTCTTTTACATTATCATAATTAGAGCTTTGTTCAACAGTAAGTTGTGTATAGATTTCACGAGCTTTACCAATTAAGACGCTCTGTAAAAGTAATGTCCAGTGCTCTCTTGGCCATTTTAAATTTTCAGCAACCTTTTCAAAATGAAGAAAATACTTATCAACTTCTTTTTCTTGGAAAGGTGGAACAAGCCTAATATTTTTAGTGACATCAAATTTTGAATTTATTCTATGTTCAAACTGATTTGCTCTCTCTTTGATTTCTAATTCTCTCATTCTTAACTGAAATTCTCTCTCTTCTCTTTCTTTTTCAAACTGCCTTTCCCTTTCTTTTTCTTCCCTTTCTTTTTCTAACAGTAACTGCCTTTCTTCCCTTTCTTTTTCTAATTTCATTTTCTCTAGTTCAAATTTAAATTGAAGTTCAAGCTCTCTTATTTTTATTTCAGAAATTTCAGAGTGTTTTTCAACAATGTAAGAAAGTGCATCTTGTCCAAAAATATCTTCATCCACAAAATAATGAATTAGAGAATTTTTAATTTCTTGTTTACGCATTGAAGATTTAATTTCTGATAAATTATACTTTTTTGCAAGATCAAGCAAATCAGTTTTCTTAGCCAAATCTAATACCTCCTGGGAAGGTTCAGCTACAAACTTTTCTAAATCAAAAGACATGACTGCTTGCTGCTGGTTTTAAACTCAGAAAGTGATGTGTTTCAAAAATTTCAAAATGAAAGGTACACTTAATAGAACAACTATGATATCAACTCAGATGAGTAAATACGGTAATAATAAAATGTAAAATAAACGGTAATAATTTCCAATAATGTAGCCAAAAAGAAATATTCAATCCCGGACGAGCCCCCAATTTCTGTTACGAGCCAGGCGTAACGAGAAAGAAAAGCCAGCAACAAACTTGTAACAATAACAAATTTATTACAGAAAAATTATTAAAGAAAATTAAAACAACAAATTATGTGTACAAATACCTGAAGTCCAAATATAAATGTAAAATTCAAATGTCTAGTCTGATCCTGGAATGATCCCTTTTTGAATAGCACAGTTAAATCCAAGTTAAATCCAAGAACACTTTAGAATAAATTCCCACAATAAAATCCACAAGAATAATTTTAACTATTTTAAAATAATCCAAGCTCCAATAAATCACTTAATTTCCAAGTTGAATAATACTCCAAATATATTGATGACTTAAAAGATCACTGATGACTTAAAAGGTAAAGGTAATGAAAAATGTCAATTTGTATATATTAACTAAGAAAATTCCAGAAAGGTCTATTATGTTCTCAAGCAATCATAATCTAGCAACTTCAACAATAAAGATCATTCCAGAAGTTTCTATCTAAATATAATGCATAAGTTTTTCTACAACAGTTAAGAACGTTCTAGTACATACATGTAGTTTATGTTCTAAAAATAGAACAATGATAATATTGGAAATACCAACTGGTCAGATATAAATTATATACATGTAATAAGTTGCATACATATAACATTACGCACTAGAAATTAAAATCAGTAACGTTTTTATTACTCTTTTGCCGCAGAATTTTGTTTTTGCACTGAGAAAGAGACACGAATATGCCTGAATAACTAATTGCATATAAAGATAACTGGGGCAGTAAATGCTGATATACCTGGAGCTGTTAAATAATGATACTGACTAAATACTATTTTTATCAGTATAATGTTTATAAATTAAAAACAAGAAAAAGAAAACAAATAAAGAAAAAAATAATAACTATATCTAACACCCTGTATCGGCACAGTCATATTATACTGTATAAATCTACAGAAATTCAACTGAAGGCCATTGACCATCAAATATTAATATCTAATAATGACAAAAGACAAACAGCTTTAATATTTTTTTTAACTTTTGGCTATTAATTTTACAATCCTTATACATTGCATTACAAATTATGATTAAGCCAAAATGTACAATTGTATAAATTTTAAATATACGATTCATCTCAAATATCATACCTTTAACAAAACCCGTATACAAATCCCTATTCAAAACATGGAGTGATCGTGGTGATTTTACCCATTGTTATTTAAACGCATGCTTTTCATAGCATTCCAATCATATCTGTAAAGTGTTTTTTTTTAATCGACGTTTACGGTGTTTGTATTATTTAGATCTGAAAACCAATATCAAATTTAGTTTATACTATATGTTTACTTATACAAAACTTAGTGTTTATGCTTTAAGACTCTTAACTCTTTTTAAACCGGTTTTATTTCAAACATGTAGTCTCAATGTGATACTTTATATGACATTTTTGTCTATTTATCTTATTAAAGGTACATTATGTCTCAGAAACAAATAACAAATAAACTTTTATTTCTTGAGAAAGGGTAAACATGAAACTTATTCAGTTTAAAAAAATGATGTTAGAGAATGTAAAATACTCGTTACTTGAGGAAAGTAGCGGTAGCTATGAATGGGACCATATTTTAATGAAATTATCAAAATGTAAACAAAGTAATACTTCGACTTTCAAACAAAATACTACTTTACTATAACGATACATGTATACTATGCCACAACGCAACACATTAAAAAATGGATTAGGTAATTGATCAATGATTAACTTTTTTGATACTATAAAAATACAACAACTAGAAAAAAAAATATGATGAGAAATTAAATTGGATGAATAAATAGTTAAGGCATAGTGGGCCTTTAAGTTTCTCATTTCAGGGATAGCGTCCTTGTTTGCATATGACTATTAAAGACTCATGATATCATCTGTTTTAACAGACGTTTGTTAAACATTTAGCTGAGGACATGTATAATGAATAACTTATCTCTCCCGTCTGTTGTAATGCTTACCAAATAGATCATATAACATGTATAAATATTGAAAGTTGAAATATTTATTTCTCAGTTTTATTTCAGCTACAGTGACAGTCGAAAGTTATATACGTTTCTTTTGTTTTTTATTATTTATTATAATTGTTATTATTATTATTATTATTATTATTATTATTATTTATTGTTATAATGATTATTATTGTTGTTTATTTGTTGTTATTGTTAATGTTGTTGTTGTAAACATACCAAATAGCATTATGAAAAAAATCAAATCATATCATTAGGTATAATTATCGTCTTTAAAATTCATATAAGTTATAGCGTTATACAAGTATTGGTTAATGACACCGAGTCACCTAAAACAAAACCATAATGGTAGCTGCGGTACATGCATACTAATATTATTTTTTTTTAAATATAATTCTGCATTTTCTAAAATACATAATTGAGCAAAATGTCTTATTTAAAGAAGAAAAGAGTGTTATACGATCTTGACGCAAATTGTATTTTAATGCTTTTGACATATCTGACGCCAGGGTGTTTTTAAACTGTTAACAGTGCACAACTTGTTTTATATTTGATATTCATCCGTTGATGCATATGCATTTGCAATCATCTATGTTTAAACTTATAATTGAATAAAATATATAATGTTTATGTACTCTCTGTTTTCATCACGAACAAAAATATTATTTTAATGAATGTGTCACCTTTGTATATAAAATCACAGTGCTATAAATTAAACAAATATAACATTACTGTCTTGACTGTTAAGACTAAGAAATTTTCATGATTTAATTGTAAGGCTTCTTAGCCTGTTTCAATTGGTATGCTTGCAGTTTGTTTTTTGTATTATAATGTTGTGTGTGAAAACTATTTGCATGCAAGTAAATGAATGTAATCATCAAACTATAACGATATAGAATATCAATGCATTATGGTTAATAGGATAAAAAGCACGAAGGATGCTAAATCTTAAATAATTGAGGTGTTGATTTAATCATTGAAATTATTTAAAAAAAATGCAACTCTTTTAAACATATCCTCATGTTTGACCTTTTCTGAACAACATTGAGTTTCATTCAAGTAGATATTATTGTATAAATATGCTAATGTACATCGGGCGATTATTAAAATATCGTTAAAAGACCAGCGTTTTTTCTTCTTCATTAATTTTAAAACATAATTATGGTAGATAATATTGTCTTGCGAATAGGACACATAAATAGCTTGTTTCAAATCATTCAACAAATATATATATTTTATTAGACTATCTGTCCGTCTAATCACTATTGATTATTGTTTGATCTTAATACAGAACAGCTCGTATTTCAACGTCTTTTGACGAAAAAATGTAAATGACTAATGCCACGTTGATCAAAGAAGATTGTTTAAGTATAATTAAATAGCGTTATATATGAACACAAAACAGTATTGCAGTGATGATCTCGTTCGTTATATTTACTTTGCTGTACAAAGTAAGTAGAACACTTAAAATATAAGCATGCATGTGACACAATGGTAAAATATAGATATCTGATATATTTTCAACGTGATTTACATTATCTGTCCAAGAGTCAGTCTCAACTCCTTTTTTAAACACAAACTGATCAATTTGTAAAGAGAATAACAGATGACACTTCTTTCGATTGTCTGATAGAAACATAATATTAACATAAAACGGTTTACAAAAAGTATTGCTTATTGAAAAGTTTGTATTTTACTCTTATTCTGTATGAAAGGGACTGTAAGGGTAAATCAAATTCATTAAAATACTACACTGTCTCAAACATTATTATGTTTATACACCTTTATGTAATAAACTCTTGTTATATCAATTATAATATACGACCAGGGGCCCGTTTTACTAACTTTCTTACGCCTTAGATTTGCGTAAGTTTCAACTTACGTCTGATTTTTTACGAAAAGGCGTTTAACTTAAAATTTGCGTACGAATTTCGTAAGTTTTTATGTAAAGTTACACTTAAAATTTGTTTACTTAAAACTTACGTAAGTAAAACTGACATCATCTATGAAAATGGCAAAGCAGGAAAGAGAGAATTTTAGAGACGGATGTGATTGGTAATATATTTTAATTGTGAAAACGACTCTAGAAAAGCAAAGTCTAAGTCAGAAAAGGATAATGTGGCTGTAGGGACTTATTAAAAATTAAATTTAGTAAAAACATATACGAATGTGGTAGTCGTTCTATAAGCTTAAAGACGAAAACCTTTTAAAAACTTCTTCTTCTCCAAACATATACTGGTAGTTGGGTACCCCATATCGCCCTAAGTCTTGTTTGACCTCGACACATCAGTTATTAAGTGTTTTATATTATTGTCAACTTCACGAACTTTGATATTTTATGTATATTTATTGAGAACGTATTAAACATAAATATAATTTAAATAATAAAATAATAATAATAATAATAATAATAAATTTATATAAATTAAATGACATATAATATTAACTGAAATTCAGTAAATTTCATTTGTTTTAAACTGTATCAAGTAAATGTAAACGGAATAGGAGAGTATCTCAAATTGATGATGAACGTCATATGTCCATTTACTTTTATGATTTGCAAATGTACGTAGACTAATCTGTTGAAGTTGTTTTATGGCAAATATTCATATATCATTACTTTACTTAACAACTTAATAGTTACACTGCAATGATGACTAAAATTATCGTTAATATCTTTTGTTTGCATGTGGTGTTTTTGTGTCATATTTTTTACGCATGGGTTTAGCATGTTTTAGTGTAAAATTATTAAAAATCAAGGTTTTTTTTAACTTTATAGGCATGAAATAAATAAATAAAATAAGAATAAATCAATAGAACAAAATGTGGATTGCGTGAATAAGCTAAATATTTCATATAAAATTGAAAAAAATCCTCATTTTCACTTGCGGACAATACAGTTCTTTTTTTTTTTCTCAAAACAAATAAAAAAATATCTTCAATAAAGAATCATATAGGGTTTTCTTTTCTACTCTATAAATTCATTTATTTAAAATCGAGAGAAACTCTTATGTGATGGATGGCCGTTGGCACAATATGCACTTAAAATTACGAATTGCCCAGCAACATTCCTGAATATCCGTGGATGAATCTACGAAATACCAGTTTCACCATTTTTAAAAATGTATTGCGGTCATTAATTATAACCAAAACGTCTCCTTATGTACGTATTTTTTAAACCTCCTTTGAAGAGTTATGCACTATTTTAACATTGTTTAAAAAAACTTACGAACATTTAGTGAAACACAATTACGATTTACAAAAGTTAAAACCTGTAAGCGTACAGTTACGAAAATACTTAAGAAAAACTTCCGTAATGTTAGTAAAACGGTTCCCTGGTGTATTATTATAAGGCATGACATTGAATAAAATAGTATGGTTAAACCAATTTTTCAAAAAAAACTTTCGGATTGTAACAACATTTTATATTCACGGTTACAATGTACTAGTATCTATCCGACAACTATTAGCCGATTTTAAAACATTTTTTTTTATTTTAATTTGGTCGTTAATATTAATTTAAAACTAAATTGACAGAAATTTAAAAAAATAAAACAATTTGTTCACTGATTCTATAAAAGAAAAACACATTTCCATAGTGTCTGTTAATTAAAACAGATTTGTTTGTCGTCACAACGACATTAACTTCAGCATTTCTTCCGTAAACAAACAAACGTAAGTACTAACCAAAACTACTATACAAGTAATATCGCTGCAGAAATTAATCAAAACATAAGTTCAATTATAATCATAGTAAAAGGTTTTACCTGTCGCTTTATAAGTCAATTATACAACAGCCAATGAACGCTGAATACAAAACACTAATATACCTTCAGCCGTTAAATCAAATAATACAGAACACTAATATACCTTCAGCCGTTAAATCATATGTTACTTAAAGTCGACTTTAAACTACTGTACTATTTGAACAGGTACACACATTTTAGTTGATCAAATTAGTATTGAAGATATTATGTTTCCGATTTGGTTAATTGACTCTTTTGTAAAGTAGAATCGTGACGTATTTCTTTAAATTATCTTTTAATATTATAAAACACATCAGGTTAAAACAAAACATTCTTTTAAAATCATACTTGTCGATTCATTGTTAACAAAGCGGAATATAATGGATTCAATATTTTGTAAAACAATCATGCTTGACTTCCCCCTTTCTTGTGACGGACAAATACGGTAATTAAAAGGAAATAAGATATTGTTTAAGTGGTAATCGTTAACAACTTATCTTAAATTTGAATATACCGTTGTTAACAATATTTAGATATTATATTGTAAAATAGATTTAAGGTTATGCTACATTTAAACTGTTCGTACATAATTACAAAATGAAAGGAACATTTCGAATATAAAGAAACGAATTGTATAAAATGTAGAAGTCGTTTCTATATATTTTTAAATGTCTTATAATAAAATCGTTTACGATATGAATCCGCGATGTAAAGTTCCGAAAGAGGATTTTCGAAATTATGACGTTTGTCTAAGCTGATATTATAAGTAGTATAAAACAAGTGTATGTTATAGACTTAACATTATCACTAAATTATAACTAAGTATATTTTCTATTCATTACATGCTTTTCGGCGGCTTTTAGAAATATGTTTTTGTAAATAAAACTCATATTTCACTGTTTGTAACAGTGATATTATCAATTTGATATTCATCCCTGTTTTTGAATTTAAGCCCGTTGCGTGTTTTTTCCAGTTTAATTTAAGCGCGCACTGAACGGAAACCAACTTAATGACGTGACGTCGTAAATGATGCCAAGTAATATCGTTTGGCGCAATTTTCATTACGTATTGAGTTAATCTCTATAAACTTTTTTTTGCATATGATAAAAAGAAAATGTGTTTAGTTTAGTTTAAAATCGAAATATATTTCACTCGTGAACACTAAAAGTTCATATTTCACTCCTGTCTGTGCAACTTGTGAACTATACGTTTCGGTGCTCACTCGGTGAAATATATTCCTATCTTATACCGAATTTAACAATTGTCCTATATTTATTCAATGTAAGATAGCATTCACACATATTAATCTATCTTTGTGATATTAGATTTAATTTAATAGAATAAAGGTCATTTGTCAATGACAAAGAAATGACATGTGCAAAGTTAAAATTCTGATGTTTTATATCCATATTTAAAAAAGGTTGTAAACATCTTGAATAAAATGATCGATAATTGCTGGCGTGCAACACTTACTCAACCCGGTATAGTGCAGATGAAACATTAAATTTGATTCAATGTTTTTATACATAGCAGTTACCAATCTTGTGCAAAGTTAAACATCTGATCCTATAGACCAAAATTATACACAGTTGTTAAAAATATCGAATAAAATGACCGGTTATTGCTTACGTGCAACCCGTAGACAGCCCAATATGGTATATGTTAAACAATAAAGTTGCTATATGTTTTGCATTGCATTTGCAGCCCCGTACGGAAGTAGGACACAAATTAAAGGCCCCGAAAGGGGTGTATTTTTAAGTGTTTAGATAATTTCATATGAGAACACTCCTCTTATTACAATGTAAAATAATGTGATATTTAAGTACATTTTTATGACTTACAATAATAAAGGATTCAATTACCGACAATTTAAGCTTAATATATTTTAAACAATCTTTTTTACTGAAAGTATGCTTGCATATATTGCTGCATTAAAATTCATATATTATTCAAATAAAAATATATATTTATCAATTTTTGATAATCATAAAAGGACCATTATGTCAACACTAACATTAATTCTTATTTTTCAAAAGCTTTTTCATGTCGGTGTTCATAAGAGTATCCAACACGTTTGCCAGTTACACGGACCATCATTTTCATACATTGCCTCGTTGGTGATACGTACACATGAAGTGAATCAGAATTTTGTATTAAAGTCACAATATTACATTGTATACATGTTATTACATGATAAACTATATCGCATGTATTGCTTCTGCAAGTAACAAACATCATGCACTCCCTTAATCCATGATTAACTTTACAAAATCCATCATTGCCTTTTCTTAAGAAGTAAAAAAAAAATGGGGTACAATGTACCTTTAAACATAAGTACGGTTCCTCTGAGATTAATATATCATAATGTTTAACGAGAAAGATTATTACCCATATACCATTGTCAAATAAGATTTTATTCGTCGTACACTGTCATGAGATGACGTCTAAGACGTTATTAAGAATTTGGCAACATAATGTAATTTTAGGTAACATACTAGTCAAAATATTTACAAATACAATAAATGTTTTGTAAACGCTCCAAAACCATACTTATTAACACTTACAGTTTTTGTAAAAAAACACACACATATGCTTATGCTTCAATAATTTGGTCTTGAATAAACTAAACTCATTAATTTACTGATTTATAATTTACTAAATTGGTATCGCTACTTATCAACTTACTATTTTTAGCTCAATTAAGTCGTCGTCTCGTGGCACATTCACTATCAAACTTAAATTTCCGGGGTGTGCTTAACTAATTTTAAAGTGTATATATGGACTAAATATCAGGGTCCGACTCCACAAATAGGGAGCATTTGCCTATGAGTGGAAATGGAGATCATTGTCTTTGTTTTCATTTTTTTATATTTTTGGATGAATTTTCATTTTCTCGGAGTTGCTTTTGCTAATAATATTAAACGACGAATCGCTAGCTATCAACACATTAACATCTAAATAGTGAGAAATAAAATCCCTAAAGAAAGCCCAACACGGCAAAATTGTAAAATGTTACAGGCTCGATTTGATTGAGCCTGTTCATGGACGGTAATGGAAATTGCAAGTTACCGTCCACGTCCCCTAGCACCGGCTTAAGCAGAATTCAACATTTAAACACTAAAACGTCGAAATTTTGAATTTAGAAACATCTGCAGATGTGTTCATACGACGGTCATCATGGAACCTTCAATGTGACACAGTAGTGTCATTCCATGAAAAGCGGCGTAAGGTCCCCGATTAAAAGAAAGCATGTGCCTTAAACGAGAAAACACATTTGAAATGTTATCCGCCATTTGAAATGTTATCCGCCATGCTTGTCTCTGATAAAACTTGTGAATTTGATTGTTTATCATCAATTAACTTCACTTTTTTGACGTTTTCTACAGACCGATATAAAATGATTCTTTTTATGGTAGTAGTTACATACGATAGGAGGGCAACGTGACATATAGGGATACTTTTCTCCACTATTTGTATCATTTGACATATTAGTTGTTGATATTTCATATTTCCAAGGTAACTAAGTCATTAAATGATGTATCCGGGTCTTGTAAACGCTGTGTGTGAAATAACACACTGTATAATCTGGGTTTCTGTCGTAACTTGTAAATTTGCCGATGGATTACTTATTCTCTTATTTAGAATTATGTGTTTTTTTCTTGGCTAAAAGTATGTTGTTAATTTAATTTCGTTGTCTCGAAGTTTTCATTGTCTTCTTTTAATTCAACGTATCATAGATATCGTAAACATCATCTCCTGCATTATTGAGCAACAGCGTTTTTTACCTTTTCAAGTGTTTATTCCCAGTCCAACAAATAATTTTTTCTAATTTATCTAAATACTTGTTCCATTTTACTCCCAGAGAATTTTCATCAGCTTAAACATCGGACTTTGGAAAATCAGGTAAATTTACCATTGTCAAATCTGCTTTTTTACAGAGTCAATCTAGATTTATCCACTGTTGTTTTCTTTAAAAACCGTCGCCAATGTAACATTTATATTATATTTGGAAGGCTTACTAGCATACAAAAAACAAGACCCAAATGATGGTTTATATATTATATGTGTTGCATCCAAGTATACAATCAGAAACAGCAAAAAGAAACAACAACATATAAACAGTAACAATAACGATATTTGATATTAAAGGCGTGGCTTTATCTATCTTTTAGACTTGCCTACTACACCAACTGCCCACTGCGTGGAGCAGGCATGCCGCTGTGACACAACAATGTGTAAGCTATTGCCTTTAGCCAGCCGTTGTTCGTGGTGTAGAGCATATGGACTGGCTAGCCTAAATAATTAAGGGTGCAAGGATTGACCAATTAACTCCTACTATAAAACCGTAACGACTATGCCATCTTTACACAAGGAAACAATCAGAAAACATCTTTTAGTTCGTCACAAAATCACATATACTATAGACTACAGTCTAGGTGGAAGTTTATTCGGCTCTTCCAAACGTATGCAGTGCACAGCTAATCATACTTTCGCAGTCATATTACACATGCGTAAAACCCCGCTTGTTTTATATTTGTATTGTTAACTATTTCTTTGGCGTATTTTTTAAACCCGATTTCTGTTGAGAAAAAAAATTAAGTGGGGTTATGTGTCTTCAGTTCTTTATTGAAAATTGAAATCTTTGATAGTTTAAAAAAAACAACTAGATATTTATATGGTAAAGTGGGCCTTTCTTCCTTTCTTGCTAGTTATCTTCCAAAAAACCTCTTTTGGTCAGTGTTCGTGTAGCAAAATGCAGTTATAGAGATATCGCCTGTTAAAAAAATATCTCGATGCATGTCTCTTTGAAAAGACTTATTATTTGGACCTCATTGTCATAAGAATGTTGCTCACAAAGAGAAATTATTTCGGCTCTGTTATAAGGATTTAGTATACCAAGCACAAAAATAGTAATTCTATAGTATAACAACGTATTGTACACATGATCAATCTCAAAGAAATACAAAATACTCGCTAGGGTAAATAACTGTAATAATAAGTATACTCGGAATACGAGCGAATAAAAAGTGTCGTCTAATTAAACGTATACTGCGTATGGCGGAAGAAATTTTAACAAACTTGAAAAGTCGAATGAAAAACAAATATGTGTCGTCTGCTTGTGTAGCGCATGATAGTATTGACTCGGTATGAATATATCATTTGGTGTATACTTGTTATTTATACTTGGAGGATATAAAGGAACTTACAATAAATGTACCAATATGTACAGGTAAAACAGGTAAAGGATCGCCCAACAGTCATATATATATGACAATCCGGCTCCGCAGGGCAGGCACTGCTTTGGAAAACTCGATCATTTCTATTCATGCATGTTTGTAAATGACTTTATAGCTTTAAGGTAAACGGTCTTTTTCGTTGTTGTTTTTGTTTGCTTGTCTGTGTGACATAAGGAACTTAGAATTAATGTACTAATATGTACAGGTAAAACAGGTAAAGAATCGTTCAACAGTCTAATACGTGACAATCCGGCTCCGCAGGGCTTGTACTGCTTGGGGTGACTCAAACATTTCTATCCATGCCATGCATGTTTGTAAATTGTTTTTATTTTTTAAGATAAAAGATGTTTGTGTGTTCGTTTGCTGGTCTGTTTGTTTTTTTCCAGGATAAGAAGTATGGTGTCTATACATGTTTATAAATACTTTTATAATTGTAATACATAACTAGTTTATCGTTCTTTTTTCTGTTTTGTTATGGTTGTTGTTTAAACCTGGTTATGTTAAATTTGTTGAAAACAATAAAATTTATTTTTTTAAGAAAAAATCCCCAAATCTCCCTGATTTTATAACCTTTTTTAAACATCAGTTCGGTATACTTAGTTATTTTTAAATTTTGGCAATATCATCAACATTTAACATTTTAGCATGATGCATATAATGGTCTGAGTTACCTGCCTTGCATCACTTGGTTGTGTATGCTGTATATCAAATAGAAAAGAAGCAATTCAAACATGAATTTTCTTTTAAAAACAATACTCTGCGAACTAAAACAATTTTTGCACTTGGACTGATTTGGTTTGGGGATGAACTGATATTTATAGTAAAATTGAACTCATTTTGTGTAGGAGAAGGAATTGTTAAACCAAACTTAAGAATGTAAAATTTATCTTGATAGTAAAAAAACTTATAATAGTATTATACATTGTAGTTCGTTTCCAGAACCATTTAAGATCAATTAGAAAGTAGACGTGTAGACCATGTCAGAAAAATCCTTTTTGTTGGCTTCAACAATTTTACAATGGACCATCAGATTTCGAAATTTCCGATTGTAATTTTAAAATGACCGATGAATTTGTTTACAAATATTATGCCTTCCTGACTTACGTAGCAAACTTTGACTTTTCTACATAGCAACTAGTGACTTTCATAGCAAACAATAGCTACGAGTAAATCTATCATTTAATTTCATTCAGTGTCTTCCAAGAAAATCATTTTTTTGTATCGCAACCAGTGACTTATTTAGTAACTATTGTTTTCCTAAAGCAGCCAGTTATCCTTTTACTCATGTACTTTGAAAAGACACATATAAACTTTATGATATCAGTTTAAGATTAAGATTTCATATCAATTTTCGCTTATAGTTTACAATATTACATATTCCTTGTCATTAAGAGTATTTATATTCAGATGAGCAATATTAGGGTCATCACAGCACTCTTGTTGTTAAAAACATGTGGAAAAATAATGTTTCACTATCATGGACAATTCAGTCTACCAAGCGCTCTTGCTGAATAATACTCCCTTTTCAATTTCCTTTCGTATACAGTCCAACACCGAGAATAGTTGAGTGTGCTGACCGAGGAATTGTCTTGTTACATCTTGAGGACAGTATATTTCAATTATTTAACTGTTACAGAATATGTTTGTACTATTTAATATCTTCCGCCACGTGCCACTTTTGTCATATGGTTAATGTATTCGACTCCAAACATCTGAGCCTTGCAGCTGTGAGAATCTTGCCAGGATAGGATTATTTCGCAATTAAGTTTTCCAGCTAGCTTTGTTTGGTCATTTATTATACTCCAATGTCCGCTTGAATATCATATAATGCATAGAGGGACACCTGAGACCCTCCCTGTAGCTACGGTTTAATTTATGTAGTTAACGTGGCTGAGCAAGTGTTCCTTTCAATTGTTCAATAACTGTAGATTTTGTTGATGGAGATCGAACACGTTTGCACTAGTGTTCGCCTCGAACATTCAACAACTTACATGAACACTACGACACTGCGGTAGGGACAGTTTCACTAACTGTTGGGCAAAAAAAATGAAATACACGCGCTTTATTTTACTTTTATTCCAGAATCATATCTATCATACATCATATAGCGTTAGGAGTATAGTGTATAGCGTATACGGTTATCTGGAAAAGTTAAACATTTATACTTTCAATAATAACATAAATACAAACAACATACACACATTTCATAATACTTACAAGTTAACAAATTACGATATAATTCATCCTAAATAATAACCTCGGGAATCCCGCTACTCGTAATGTTTACAAAGTTATCAAATGACAGAATTACAGATCAGCAAAATCTTAATTATGACAGAGTTTTATCTTAACATGAATTGTAAATGTATTTACCCTAACAATAATAAATCCAATTATTTTAGAACAAACATTATTTAAACAATAATTTTCCCGAACGAAGGCAAAACAACAAAACAAAATATATTAATCTTACTGAACAGTTGTATATGTGCCCAAAACTTAGTTAATTGAAACAGTACAAGATTCGTACTTTACATTCCGAGGTCTTTACTTCAAATGCTCCTTGGAAAGGCGGCAAATTATTCATTTGCATACAATTTTTTTAGGGACAGTTTTGACCAACAAATGCCAGAAGTGGCCTCTAAAAAGATAAAAGTAAACAGTTTTAATTACCAGAGAACGCTAAGTTCTCGCAGGGCCCATAGTGCACTAGCTATAACTGCGCTGGACAGTTTATTGAATAAAACAATTCTCAAAAAATAGTAAATCGGTCTCTGATAATTAAAGCCAGCAGGTTGAGCTTTTAGGATCGATGAATGCCAGTTGTCTGTCGTCCGTTTTCTCTCTACCGTCCCTTTTCACTTGGTCAGAATGTGTGTTCTAGTAATTACTCGAATGAGTGTAAATATTGTTTTATCTTAAATGACACACAATTAGATAAATCTTGTTTAGACCCTAAAAGTAACATTTTTCATCCCATATGCCCTAACAATTCGTCAGAAAGGTTGTTAAGACAATTTGTAGCTCGATTACGAATATGGATCTTCAGGGGTTAAAAACAAGATAAAACTTCCCACATAAAAAACACTGGTAATTGCTCGAAGGATAACAATTTCAATCTTTAAATTTGTCAGAAAATTGTTTCAATGATTTAAAAGTTAGGTTCAAAATGGGTCATCTGGGATGCAAAACTAGTTCACATATCCCAATTATGGAAAGAAAACCTTATTAAAACGCTAAAGGTAAAGTTTAAACTCAATTTAACGTTTTGTTTTTTGTCGAGAAGTTGTTATGGTGATTTCTAGGACAAATTCGAATATGGGTCTTAGAGATTAAAAAACACATCACACAGCCCAAATATTGAAACCTTGTTAATCTTATTAGGTTTGACATAACACTTAAAGAAAACTGCTGTAAATTGATTTTTGTTTTTCGATTTTTGTGACATGTCTTATTCCTATATTTAATTTTGAAAAAAAAAGAAATTTGTTTCTAAAACTGTTTGTGAAAAGAACGATATAAAAAGGTTATATATATCAACAGATTATCATAGTTACATGTAATGCTATATTGAGTTTTATTTTACTGACACTTCGTTTCGTTTCAACATCAATAAAGTGGGCCATATTTTACAAAGAGAACGACCTCTGATAACAGTTTAGCTGGAACATTTATTTTTTTTTTGTATATTTGAGGGAGTTTCGTCACCCTTATTGCCACTCCTGGACGCTCCATGCCTACAGCGAAGTGTTGTTTTTTTACAAGCACCCATTCGTGATGAATCTGAAAAAGACACACATCAAAATCACCTGTAAACTTAGAAACAAAATAATATGATTATGGACAATAAAGAAAAAAATCGATAAAGAGTCGTTTGCAAAATATTCGTATATAAAGTAACTAAAAATAATGCTTTCAATTTAATCAACTAACCATTGACGGTTTCCGCTCTTCTTTATATGTCTTTGTTCAGAAATTTCACCAATACGCTTATGTTTAAAAAAAGATATGGATAATGATTTGATTGATAATATAGTTTTCTTTCTTACATCAACACTCTATATGTCATTTATACGTTCGCAAATTTTAACAATCAAAATGACTTTAATATGTTTGCAACAAAAACATGAAAACGTCAGGTGAAGACATTTTGTAAATGGTCATTATGCATATTCTACAGGTCAAATAAATGATTGGTGTTCAGCTAAATATGTTTTTCTTGCTTGACAATTGCTTAAAATTCACTAATTAAAGAGTATATGATTGTTGCAAGTTTTCTACATTATCTTTGGATTGAAGTTGTTTTGCTATAGATATTTTAACATATGTAAACTTCTCATATCAGTCCTGAAGGTT